>NW_028246711.1:270000-280000 GCF_964263255.1 Lissotriton vulgaris | reverse complement strand
CAGCTGTCAATATTCACTCCACAAAACACAAAAATGTTGATGAAAACAAGACTCCCAGAGCTGCGATTCTGAAGATTTATTAGGCAGATGACATAAACTTCATGATGCGTTTCGCCATTACGGCTTGGTCACGCTCGTCTCGTGTTGTTAGTTGCCATTTTTTAAACACAACACCACAGTGCACATTAGGTTTTCATCACGTAATCAGTGGCGGACATCTTGTAGCATGTTAATTCATGGTTTGTTGAATGGCATCATGTAGTAACAATTACATTGCAGCAGTTATTATGTAGGGAATTGCGTTCTTTTGTTAATTAAACATTAAAACAATTCATTCACCCCAATTTGCATAAGTTTTTTTCAAAGTAACGGAAATCATTATACCTTATGTAAAAGTAACAATAAAATACTTAAAGGCATTTCCATTAATTCACAACGATATTTTCGCTGCCTACATTTGCATTACACCATGTAATACCAAGGGCTGAATAGCACGCAAGTATGTCATTGTTCGAGTGATTCTCATTGGTTAGTATTCAGTCACATCCTAAATAATTGGTTGTCGCCTGAATGTATTTCAATCATACGCAGTAACCATGACAACACTGAATGTTTTGAAAGGATTTCGTAGAACGATTTCTGAGACGTACTCAATAATTTACAGAGTTATTTGAGCCCCAGTGGGCAAATATCGCTCATTCCATCAAATATATCTGTGCCAACGTATCATGCCCCAGTGGGTCAGTAATTGGATACTGATGGGACAATTGTCGACATTGTCTCACATCCTATACTTGTATACTTTAGTACAGCCCCAGTGGGCATACAGTCATGATTGTTCAGATAAGTTACTTAGGGCAACATGAGATTGTCCATTATGGCAAACGACTTGCGGCCTCCTTGACATTATTTACACATCCCCTTCTTTCGCCACCAAGTGATGAGTGAAATCTAAAAATAAAATGAATTACATTAAAATCAAGCAAACCACGGGAATAGATATCAGTCTTTTTTCATTCATATAAATGAATTGATAATTCTTCAGTAGTATTAAGACCCATTGGAGTTAAACATTCAAAGTCCACAATATATTTGGACTCTAGTTTTCTGAGGGATAGTTCCCTATTTCCCCCTCTCATTCCAAGATCCACACTGTCAATTACCACCAACTGTAACAGATTTTCATTTTGCATATGCATTGCAGAGAAATGTCTTGCAACAGGGTATTGTCTGTTGTTGTTGTGAATAGCCCGTAGGTGTTCCAGCACCCTTTTCTTTGCTGTGTGTTTGGTGCTACCCACTTACCACTTATTACAAGGACATATCAATATATAAATGCTGTAGGTAGTGTTACATGTCAGCCGCTTTCTGATGGTAAAAATTCTCTTGCTATTGGGAACCTGCAAAGATTTGCAATCTTTACTAGATCTACAAACCTTACATTTGCGGCAACATTTAAACCCCATCTCATTGTCACTAATGGAGTTGGTCTTAGTAGTTACATGATTGTGGCTCAGATCATCCTTGAGTGATCTTCCTTTTCTGAATGTGAGTTGGCGATTGTCACTTAAATATCGTTTCAAATGGCTGTCAGTTTGCAGGACGTGCCAGTGTTTCTTAAAAATCTTACGAACCTCATGAGCTTGTTCAGAAAAGGTAGTTATAAACCTTATCTTGTCATCCTTCTCTATTGTAGTTCGAGGATTGAGTAGTTCTTCTCGATTTTTAAGAGTCACCCGTTCCTTGGCAGTTTGTACCATTTTATGACTATACCCTCTTTTGTGGAACCTGTCACACATTATTTTTTCTTCTTCCTGATATGCATCATTGGTACTGCGCGCAGTAGTTCTCCATACGGTATGCTGCCAACCAAGCTCCGGGGGTGACAGCTGGTGGCATTCAAAATGCTGTTGCCCGCTGTTTTGTAAAATCGGATGCAAAATCCAAATTAAGAACTTGGGAAAGACCGTAAGGAGATAAATCATGGGACTTAATAACACTTAAAAGATATCTGGAGGTACAAAGGGTACCAAGGGGCCTGAGAATAATGTTGATGCCGAGCCATCAAGACACTTCCAATGAATTGTTACAGGAGTGGGGAGAATTCATACTCAATTTATCGCTGGGATTAATTGCAATTCTGGTGAAACATATTGAAATAGGGCTGGCAAAAATAAAGGAACAGCTATATGAAACTGAAGAGGAGATTGCGACAATAAAATTAACCACAGATATGACAAAATTTAAGGAAGAGTTAGAAACTCAAGTGGATAAACACGAGGATTTAGTAAGGGAACGCAAACATCAAAAGTTAATCAGGGATGCGACAGACTATGCGGAAGGACGCATATTTATGTTCTCGAGAAAATATGATACATTGAAACGTCAGCCAGACCTAACCAGTTCAATGAGTATATCAAGTAGTGCATCCTCCTTAGTATCGACTGATGGAGGTGAAGGGGAACCAGGAACCTCATCAGAAAACAGTCTTTTTTAGGGGACATGCGTCTAGTCTTACAGCAGAGACAATGGGAGCAAAATCAATTGTCCCATCCACAACAGAGAGGAAGGGGAAGGGGACGCAGTTGGACCCCAAGAAATCGAAAAGGAGAAAGAGGCACAAACTCCAGCGAAGGGGAAAAAGTAGGAACAGAAACCCGGAGCATGCGCCAGAAAAGGATGAAATAAAAGACGAACTTCAAGTAGTGAATCTATCAAAAAGAAAAATATCGGAAACAGAAACAGCACTGCTAAAAAAAGGAATAAACTTTTGTCCAACAAAGAGAATGGATTTGGCGCAGGTGCGGATAGATTTCTACCTGTATGTTCGGAAAATAAAATTATTAAATTTGTTTGCGGAAAAACAAGAAAAATATCCCAAAAATACAAATGAGACTGAAATAACACCAGCATTATTAGTGAGAGACACAGACAGTTTTTTGATTGATGAACTTAAATGTGGAAAGAAGCCAAGAGATCCCTCTGGAAATAGCATGCAAACAAGAAGGGGCTGGCCTAAGTGGTAAGAAATCCAAATCTAAATGTTATCCTCAATTAATGCCAGGGAACAAGATTGACCTATTTCAGGAGGCTGTGACTCAAGATCTCTACAAATTAAAAAGTTCAAAATTTAGAGATAATCTAACGAAAATGGAGAGAGAAGCATAGATGGAATTAACCTCTGATAATCAAATTGAAATCAAAATAGCCGATAAAGGCGGAAATATAGTGATATTGGAAAAAAAATGCACATATCACTGAGGCACACCGCCAACTGAATCGGCTTATTATGACAGGCTCAAAAGAAATCCAATAATGGAAGTCAAGGAGATGTTGGATGACAAAATCTTAGAGTGGACAAATAAAGGCTTAATTGACGAAGAGGAAGAAAATACTTAACAGTGATCCATCCAGTCACAGCCACGATGTACTTTCTACCTAAACTCCATAAAGACCAAAAATTACCTCTGGGACGGCCAATTGTATCTGCAAAGGGTTCTCTTTTAGAACCAGTAGCAAATTATATTGACTACTTCTTAAACCCATTTGTAACAGGTTTGGATTCCTACATACAGGATACAAGTGATCTCTTGAGACGATTACAGAACACTCCTTGGCAGGAGTCATATCTATTAGTAATGATGGATGTCATATCCCTTTACACCAATATAGGGAATGACATAGGACTTAACGCGTGCAAGTTTTTCTTACAAGAGAGAAAAATACAATTTGGAGACCATAATCAAATGCTTCTCGACATGATTTCAATATGCCTGACTAAAAATATCTTTGTATTTGGAGACAAAGTGTATCGTCAAAACAGCGGGACGGCTATGGGATTTTCCTTCAGCCCAAGTTATGCCTGCTTGGCAATGGGGTGGTGGGAGAAGGAGGTGGCATAGAAGAGCAGTAATGAACATATAATGAACAAAGTCATCAGTTGGATGAGATTTATTGATGACTTATTTATCATTTGGGATGGCAGCAAAGATGAGTTTTTGGAATACTTTGAAATCATCAACAATAGTGTCCCAAATCTCAAGTTCAGCTATGAAATCAGCAATGAACGTATAGTATTTATGGACACGGAGATCTATATAAAGGATAATCCAGTACAGACGCCGCTGCACCGGAAAAACACTGCCACAAATGCCACATTGGAAGCGACAAGCTTTCATCAACAATCCCTGATCTCCAGCATCCCATACGGAGAATTCCTAAGATTCCGACGAATTTGCAGCTACATCGGAAAGATTCAAAAGGAGAAAGTACAACAATAGCATGATAACGAAATGTTGGAAGCAAGCAAATGAGTAAACAAGAGATGAGTGTCTAACAAAAAAACTGAAAGATCAAATGGCAACGTCAGAACCTGTGAGACTGATAATGGATTACTCCAATGAAAGTAAGGAAATTGCAAACATTTTGAAACAAAATTGGAAACTCCTCCAGCTAGATGAAACAACGAAACAAATCATGGGAAAACACCCAACAATAACGTACAGGAGGGCCAAAAACCTGAAAGATCAATTAATCCATAGTCATTTCAGGAAAACAAAATAAGAGGATACTTGGCTAAAAACAACAGGATTCGTAAAATGTTATGCATGCAAAGCATGCCAAATTGCAAAGCCAACGAAAGAAGTGGAAATGTCTAACAAAAAGATATGGGAAATCCATGAACTGATCACTTGTAAAACACAATACGTGAATACGTGGTGGAATGTCCATGTCCCTTGAGGTATGTGGGAAGAACTGTATGTGAATTCAAAAAACGAATATTGGAACACATCCGTGCCACGGTACATTCGGGCAGAGCAAATGCGGTGGCTAAACACATGGAGCAATGTCACAAAAATGACTGGAAACAGCTGAAATTCTTTGGAATCGAAACAGTGGCTAAAAATGAGAGAGGCGGAGACTGGGAAAGACTGTTGAGACAGAAGGAATCCCGCCACATCTTGAATTTTTGAACAATAACTCCGTATGGGCTAAACCAATCGGAGGAATTATATATTCATTTGCAACAGCTTCTCATGACCTATTGTAAGAAATTGCCCTAAGATGTCTGTGATATGAAAGCAAGTTTAAATCCTCGAATTGCCGAAAAATGTTGGTTATTTCAATGCAAATATAACCTTGTAGTGAATGATGATGGTGAACACCCACTAGAGGGTAATAAGGAAAAACATTGGCGCTTGCTTTTTGCAATAAATGGTGTGAAATATTGGGCCAAACTGTTAGGAAACCCCACTAGAGGGATCAGAAGACCTATACTCCTGTTTGCGGTAAGAACGCAATGGCATTCAAGGTTAAATTAAGTAGCAGACTAAAGAGGGTTGATAAAGTTTTAATTGAAAAAAGAAAATCAAGTACAAATAGTAAAAACTACATCTCCCAAAATGCACTAAGTCGCTTGTACCATCTGACAGGAAATGATGTACCATGTATTTGCCTATATGTGATAGTGTGAAGCAAGCGTAAGGTTGATCGTGAGCAAGGGACATGCTGTCCTGAAACGCGTTGATCCTGATTTGCCCTTTGCTGCGTTATGAAATGTAAAGAAAATAAAACTGCTGAAAAGCAACCACAGGAGTGCGACCCGTTTGTCCTTCTGGTTGGAGGGATTGTGGAGAAAATGAACAGCAGCGTGGTTCAGCTGCAGGTGACCTCACCCAGACTGATCGCTGCCGTAGCGGTGTTTGGAACCGTTTTGGAGATATATCTCAAAACCACGTGTGCCAAGGTACAACTGCCGCGTCTCCAGATTAAAGGGCGCGTCGTCCAAACGGGCTTACTGGGCAAAGTCTGTAATTAATTTTCAAACTCCTTTACCAAAGTATAGGAAGACGACGCCATGTCTTGCATCATAAAGAATTTATTTTCAGACGGCTGCTGGACGCAAGCCTGCAGGTCAGGCGAAACGCATCCAGCAGCCGTCTGAAAATAAATTCTTTATGATGCAAGACATGGCCTTGTCTTCCTATACTTTGGTAAAGGAGTTTAAAAAAAAAATATATATATATATATATATATATCCTGAAATCAATTGTGTGATACCATGTTTTGAGAAACTGCATTTTTTCCCTTCTTTTAAAATGTGACATCTCATTGTAATTATAGTGTTTGTTATAATTCAATTCACATACTATTTGTAAAATACAGAAATGAAATGTTAAAAAGGAAAAATGTAATATGCAGCACCTCTCTCCTTAAGACAGCAGAAGTATGTCTTTTATGTCTATACAGAACCAACAACACGTGACTGGGCTGGCTAATTGGGTGTGCACAGCATTATAAAATTAAAAAACTTAAACTGGCTCACTTGCATGTGAACAAGGGCTTTCCTAGCCCGAAACGCGTAGTGCCCTCTTGCCTACCGGCTTCTTTGCAAATAAAGATCCTGTGAAGCGCATCTGGTGGTCCGTCTCCTATGTTTCCTCGCCGGTCTGACTCCCGTTTGACCTGGAAGTGGTGTTTGGAGTTTCTGCATATGCAAATTACGGAAGCCGGCTTGCTTTCGTTCCGGACCCCCTTTCCAGTTTGTGGCGCCACTGCCAAGCCATTCTGTTTAAAAGTTTTCCTGGAGGAAATTAATCGTGGCAGCCCCCTCACGCGACCTGAAACAAGACACTTTCAACCGGCTGTGCAACCCGCGCATTAATCGGCGGATTCGGAAGGCCTCTGCCAGAGGAGTGATAGCGGTGTACGCGGTGAGTTCAAACTTGCTAAAAGAAGCGGAGGTGGAAAGGTTTTCCCCGTTTTCGGGGAATAGCGCATATTCAACACACCATTCGGAATTTTAGATCATCTCGGTGGTGTCAATTGCAATATCTTTAAGCCGGGTAAAGCAGAGATGATGTCTGCGGAGGAGTTCCGTGCAAGGGAGGAGGAGACGGAGTTACTATTCAGTCAAGTCATGGCGCCAAGCAATAACACCAGCGCACCAGCGATAGGCACAGAATCACAAGACAAGCTTAATGTAAAAACGCTATACAAAGAATTGGAAAAACAAAAACGGCTGGAAATAACTAAATGGTGGGACCATTATTCCCTTTCCAAATATGCAGAAGTTAAGAGGGTGCCACGAGGGCTAAGAATTATGTTAGCACCAAGCTTCGAAAATTCCAACCCGTTAATGCTAAAAGAGTGGGGTCAAAACAATCTCGCGGCTTCAATGAATTTAGTCCTTATTCTTATTAAATACGCCGCCATAGACAGAGATGCTATTCTGAAAATCATTGCTGAGTTGGAAGAACAAATAAATGCATTGGGTGAAGTGGAAGGGGCGAAGTAGTTGAAAGAAGGAATGAATGATCGCCTAAAAAAGCACGCTGAGAAAATTAAAGCGAGAAAAATCAGCAAATTAGCCCGAGACGCTTCTGACTATGCGAATGGACAAATATTTACCTTCGCAAGGAAATATAACGCAACTAAAAGACAACAATTTAGAGGCGCATCTAATCCCACACCCAACGCTCAACTTACAACAGCCGAAAACGAAGTCTATGAAGAAGCCTCAGCTGGTGCTAGTAGTGACACATTGTCCAGCTACAGTGGATCAAGTGGTTCAAGCACAGATTTAAATGTCAGTAACCAAACTTTGCCCGTTTTGAATATTGATGAAGAGCTGGGTTTTTTAGTGGCAGAAAGACTACGCACATTAAGGCCACGCCAAAATACGGCAATAGATCCCGCCGTAACCAAAAACGCTGGGAAAGGCGGAGAAGATGCAAACAAAGGGTCGAAGAAACAACAAAAAAACAATCAACAATGGAAGAAAAAGAAACAGTAATGGACAGATCCATCATTAATCTATCTGATGTGGTCCTTACCAAAGCAGAGCAACAACTTCTGGCTTTAGGCTTAAATTACTGCCCCAATCAAAATTTCAACTATGCTTCCACCAGAGTGGATGTTTATTGTTACATCCGCAAATTAAAGCTACGCAAATTCTTCGCTTTACAACGCCTTAAAACCCCTGCTGGCACAAACAATCCTGCCAATCTAAATATCACTGGCACAGAGCAACCTTTTTCAGTGTCAGATGCACCAGCACTCCTTGCCATTCATGATTTAGTGAATGATGACAACTCTGAGACCAGCAAAGAAAATTAAGTGGAAAGCACGCAGAATCGACTTGAAAGAATTAATATCTCTAAATCAGGAGCAGGCATCACTCCTTTCAAGCGAAAATCTGACTTTGTACCAATTATGACCCGTGATGCAGTTGACGTTTTCCAAGATTGTGTCATTACAGAAATGAAAAAACTGCATAAAACTACCAACATCCGCAAAAAAAGAAAGAAATTTGATGTAAAACAAGCACAATATTCTGCATTAATGAAAAAACTAAAGAACAATCCAGACATTGTTGTCAAAATGGCAGATAAAGGTGGAAACATTGTTATTTGGCCTAAGGCAGCGTATATTCTAGAAGCCCAAAGACAGCTATCGGATCCAGCTTGTTACAAAAAATCTACAAACAAAGAATATACTAAGGCTAATGAAAATCTAAATAAGCTCCTACAGAAACATCGAAGAGGGGGCCTAATCTCGGAGGAAGAGTACAGATTTATGCTCAATGAACATCCCACTTTGCCAACTATGTACTTAATTCCCAAAGTTTATAAAGGACAATCACCAGTGCCAGGTAGGCCGATCATCTCTGCGATAAACAGCTGTGGAGAAAGAGTAGGCCAATATGTGGACTTTTTTCTGCAGAAGTGGGTAAGCAGCTTGCCTAGTTTTGTACGTGACACTGGAGACTTTCTAGCTAAAATAGAGGATCTAGAATGGCAGAATGATATGCTGCTAATAACTTTGGATGTTGAACAGCTATATACTAGCATTTCACACACAGATGGTATGAATGCAGTTTCTCATTTTCTGGGCCGTCGGCCAATTGACTTCTATGAGCATAACAAAGTGATTCTGGGCTTAATAGAGTGGTGTTTGTACAACAACTATTTTTTATTTGGTAAGGAGATTTGGAAGCAACTAAGGGGCGTGGCTATGGGGGCCTGCTTCTCCCCCAGCTATGCGTGCTTGCACGTTGGCTGGTGGGAGGAGCGGGTCCTCAACGTCACGCATCAAGTGTGGGTATGAGAAAAAATTGTCCGATACCTTCGCTATATTGATGATATTTTTTTAGTTTGGCAAGGTGATGAAACAGAAGCTTGTGCTTTTATCAATGCTATCAATGACAATCCATACAACCTTAGATTTACCTCTAAAATGAGCAACAAACAAGCCGAATTTTTGGATGTCACTGTGTATATTGATGATCATAGCAGGGTCCAAACTACTCTTCATCGTAAAAGTACTGCAGGCAACACCACCCTCCATGCCTCTAGTTTACACCCTAGGCATACAATCTAAAGTATTCCCTATGGTGAAATACTCAGTCTGAAAAGAATATGTAGCAGTACTACTGACTTTGAGATGTGTATCAATGACCTACGCAGCCGTATGAAAGCCCGAGGATACACAGAAAAAAGGTTTAACCTAGCGTTAGCAAAATCCCAAGGCAGAACCCGGGCTAGTCTGTTATGTCAACCTTCTGAAATTACTGATTTACCTGATGAGACAACAGATACCATCAAACAGGAATGTCCCAGATTTATCACCAACTACAGTAGCCAACAGAATAAAATAAGACAAATTATCATCCGTCATTGGCCTATTATACTAACGGACAATATATTGGGCAATATGCTTCCTAATAAACCTATGGTTACTTTCCGACGTGCTCTAAAGTATGGCTGCAGTGCACGATCAAAGTAGTCCGGAGCTCAAATGCAAACAAAACTGGCTAATTAAGGAGGGATTCCGGAGATTCTCTACTTGTAGGGCATGTAAGTTCGGAATAAACAAGACACACTACAAAACCCCCTTTAGTGATACTGAGATTCCCATCAAAGGCCATCATACCTGCAAAACAGAATATGCAGTATATGTTCTGACATGTACATGTGGCCTCAATTATGTAGGCAGCACC